>NC_056727.1:1194769948-1194807743 GCF_019279795.1 Protopterus annectens
AACTACAAGGTGGAGGTAGACACTACCTTTAAGATAGCCCCAGTAGGAAGCAGATGTTGTTCATTCACTGCACAGCACAAGTCACAGGCAGGTGTTGCAAGAGTTAGGCTACTGCCCTAGACAGTGCTAGTATCAAAGACCTGCCTACATCCTTGTTTTAACATCTCATGTGTCCTTCTGCACTCTGCATTCAGACAAACTGCAGTCATAAAAAAGAAAACACTCTGTTGTCCATTTCCCCAAGGAAGACAATTGCCCCACCAAGGACAGCCTGGTCAGGTTTGGGCTTAGAGACCAGTAATAAAAATGAGCTACCTTGGGCTCTAGCTCAACCATAAAACTGACCCCATTGAACTTAAGAATTCACCCCACAACAGCAGGATGGTCTCCCATCTGAATATCTGTAGAAGAAGCAGTGGTCAAAATCCAAGACTCCCACCCAAATGTAACTATAGAGAGACATACTTCTCCTGCCATATTCCAATTTGTTAGCTTATGACTGGAGGAAAGTTTATCCTGCATAACTGAGGGAAAGCTTATGATCAAGGAGGCTGACAAGGTAGTTATTGGTTTTGGCTGATGACTGGTTTGTCCCTTATCTCATCTCTTTGGTCTGATTCATGCCTGGGACTGTGCAAGGGACTTTATGGCTTGAGCTCTTTGCTGGTTATTCTCAAGTACTGTCATATTTCTAGAGGTGAGCTATGTCTTAGCTTTTGATGTCATTGTTTGTGGGTAGCTGAAATAAAGCAATGGCAGCAGTGGCCCTCCTTCACATTTTGTACCTACCCCAAGCAACAGAATCAACACTGGTGCAGGCCCTAGTTGGCGACCTGGCAACCAAAGGAAAACAAGATTTAGGCTTCTTAGGCATCAAATACAGGAAACTCACCTGTAGCATGTGTTATAATCACTGTCTAAACTGTCTGAATGGCTTATAAAAACACATAGAAGCAATGGGACATATCTCCTTTACTGGTACATGGTGTTATAAATCAAGAGAGACAAGAGACAGGAGACAGAGAATGCAAAAACTTTGTACCAAGACAGGGTCCTTAGAAGGGGCCAATGCCAATTGTTGCCCACTACAGAGGCTCCGTTGAAGCTAAGATCTTGCAGTTCAACTATCCTAATGTTTCTGTAATACCCATCTAGGAGAGTGTAAGGCAGCAGAAAAACTCATTACCTACAATCATATAAGTCGAGAGGTATGCTCCTTAACCTAATATTAACACTAAGCCTAAAATACAAACACACACGTTCAACAACATCCATCACTACTCTCTCAAATTCCATTAGACCATCTTTAACACACATCAAACCATTCAAACACATACACAAACCATTAAATCTGTCCCCTTACCTAGCCTGTACTCTAAATCTAACCTGAAAATGCATGAGTGTGTGCAATCCATTAAGTCTCTTTCCCTTACCTAACGATTATGCTAACCCTAAAACACACACACACACACACACACACACACACACACACACACACACACACACACACACACACACACACACACACACACACACACACACACACACACACACACACACACACACTCATACCATAAAACACACAGTCTTGCACACACTTCCGAACCCAATCCACTTACAGTGCATAATGACATTTGGACTTCCTGCTTTTGACAAAGTATATTTGACATAATTTGCAAGCTGGACACATTTTTCGAATAGACTGCTAATGGAAAGAGTGTCAGACCATATTTTTCATAGATATATATTACCCACACACACACAGTATACTGTATTCATAAACACAGAGAAACACACATTTTATTATTACAAAGGAGGTAGTTATTTTACAGTTATCTTACATAACACATGGTTCCTAAAATCTCGGGGAAACATAATTTTTTCTGACAACTACCACACAATGGGCATCTATAGATAGAGTTCTAATCTGAACTTAACAAAATCCATCCCCACTCTGATAAAATCTTTGTTGCTACTGACTTTTCTACATTGTTTGAGCTTCTCCTTTCTCCCATAATACATGTGCATGTAATTGTCCCCAGATCTCATTTGGCACCATTAGCATCAGATGTGATCCTACAGTGCTCCAGTCCTTTACAGATTTTTTTTCCATACTTTTTTTCCTGATGTTTAGTCAACAAAACAGCTTACAACTAGTTTTTCTCCAGTATTTTATCAAAATAAAGACATTTTCTCATTTATATATTTTCACTTTTTATCTTTGTCTTCTCCCTTCTAGGCAGAAGCCTCTCTCTTCCACTATCCATAACTCTTTCTTGCTAACCTTAGGAATTTCCCTACATTTACAAAAGATCATGCAATAGATGTTTAGTCTCTGCCTAGAGCTATTTGTTGAAGTCTTTTTTGTGGTAGTCACCATTCTTGTATGTTTGCTGGTGCTTGGTTTATTTCTCACTGCCCCAACATGAAAAAAAAACTTCAGGCTTTAAAAAATGGGCAAAATGTGGGCACAGGTCTCTGCCCCAGGACAAATAAGACCTTTGTGTCGTGTACCTGGACCGGAACATCTGCAGGCCTCCTCTGAGAGTTGCAAAGCTTTTGGGCCATGCTCCTTTCAGAGAAAAGATACTAAAAAACTTACATTTAAAGACTTCTCCTTGCTGATTCCAGGAATAGTATTGAAATGAAAAGGAAATGGAGACTGAAAAAGAAAAAGATGAGAAAAAAAGGTAGAAAAAGCAGAGGAAAAGAAAGTTACAATAACCCCCTTCCTTTTCTCCTGCTTCCAAAACCTACCACCTCCTGTGAGGCTTGGTTTAGATTTGTTCTCATCCAATTGCTTCAAAGCCATCAGTTCTGATGTCTATCAACACCAAACTGATCCTTATTTCTGACAGGTTACTAAGGAGGGAAAACCTCCAGCAACAGGTCCTCAGAGAGGAAGCTCTCATAGTTCCTTCCCTGGCAAACATGTTACTGCTGGTTGCTTAGGAGCAGAAGATATCCCTGGTGCATCCTTCATTGGCACTGACTGGATCTAATCCATCGGTATCAACTTTGTATTTGATGTTCTCTACCCCTATCCCTTTGGAGCTGTGTGTATCTCAGCACAAGACCTAAGATGTCAAGTCTTTGCTATTCAAAAAAAGAAAAAAAAAAATAGTAATCCCTCCCTCCTTAGTGGAGATGTAGAGATACAGTTTTGAAGATGAAACACAGTGTATTTGTTTTTTCTTATACACTGACTGACCCCTTAGTGTTAATTCCAAAGCCCATAACTATGAGTTCCTGAATTACACAAAAAGTAAAACTACAGCACAGTGAATAGTGATAACTACAGTTCTCCTTTAAAGTTGACTCCCCCACACTCTTATTATTTAATAGGTACTAACTTTGAGACAGCCATAGTTCAGAGAAAAGGGAATACTTTCTGACACAGCAAGCTCAGACTTAACAAGTTTCATATTGTCATATCCAGAGTTGTTCTTGCTCTCACCTTTATGAATCTAAGAATTAAAAACTATTACTTACCTGAAGGTGTCATCAGTCAAGGGAAAGGAAAAAAAAAGCATTTCACAAAATGTGACAGCTACACATCCTGCTATTCAATTTCCAAAAAAGCATTCCCATCACAACCCACCCCCGGCCAGAAACACATCTAAGAATGCTTAAAAATTAGTGTCATCTATTAAACTGGAAGGATGAATATGGATTGTGAGGGAACTGGAAGTCTGACGGGTGTGGATTGTGATGACTGTGCCCTGGCCCAGCAATCAAGGAGCCTCAATCCTCACCACTAACACTAGGGAGGTTGTCTCCTAGAAGAGGAAAGGATAACTAATACACACAGTAAAGTACAATTTCCCTTAAGTGCACACAGAGAACACAGTCAACCTGGGGCTGGTTGCTCCCTTGCTCACCAGGTCCCCAATAAGTCTCCCCACTGGCACAGCTATAGGGTCCAGGACTCAGCCTAACTGGGCAAGCTAAAACCTCCAGTACCCTCTCTATCCAACCAGTGCTTCGTGTCCCTGCCAATTAGCTGACACAACACACACACACTTTGAGATAAATATTTATACAACTTCACAGACACTCCTGGGAAAGGCTGACACAGATTCTCCAGCTGTGCCCCTTTACCCACACTATATGGTAGTAATTACTGCCACTACCCAGTTAATAATATCAGGTACTAAAGGGCCATTAAAAGGATGTCCAATTATTACTGTGCAATATTAATATCCAATGGTAGTATGACTAACAGTCAAGGCTTACTTTAGAGTGGCCTATTACAATAACCTCTATAAATATGCAATGTACTCTAAAGCTTATCTCTACACAAATCAGCCACAGGTAGAAGGTTTTAAAAATATTTAATAATAAATTATTAAAACACAAGACAAAACTACTACACCACAGAAATATCTAAGAGTTCACAGATCACACAGAAACTTAAAATAATACAGTAGGACAGGTCTGATTTCAAAGACAAATACCTAATTAATCTTTACTAGCTTTAACTATTCCTACAAGAACTCACAGTGCTAAAACTTATATGTGAGCACAAGCAGAGTGCTGGTAAGTTGGATATCAAGATCAAAATGCTCCCTGGTCTCTTGTAAGAAATAGTATTTAAACATTACCAACAAACATGTCTCTGGGTCCTCCCCAGATTACATAATTTCTGACAGTTTTCCCAGTATTCATATTGCATCATCTTGACACCTGCTCTGAGTTCCCAGGCTAATAGAAACTCCATTTACATTATTTAGCAAGCTAACACCTGCACAGGAGAATACAACACTAAAAGGCATTTCACATACACACTCTAGCAATTAGTCCTTAGTTAACACAATAGACAGAATGTCTTCAGCCAGCCTGACCGGAACCAACTTTACAGATCAAAGAATGTTATAAAATCATTTCAATTTCAAAAGACAAATTTGAAAGGCTTGACTTAGTTTTTCTTTATAGCAAGGGGGAAATGTTGTAACAATCTTGAAGTTCACATTTTACAGTGTTTTCTTTACACTCAAGAAACATGAATGTATTTTACATTTATTATCAAGAAAACATGCCTGTATTTTACATTTATTTACAAATGCCAGAATTAGATATCAAATTCTATTTGACTAGGCTGGCAGCCTTTGCCCATCTCTCCCCAATTGTCACATCTCTTCCCCCCCACGGAACTCAAGCAAGTTTTTCAAGTGCCCCTTGGGAAACATCGCTTGAGATTGTCAGGTCTGTCTGTGTGTACCTCACCACATTCCCTGTCTTGAGAGCCCATCTGCATTGGCATTGCTACTCCCACTGCGGTGCTGCACTGACATATCATATGCTTGCCACCCCAGACTCCATCTTAGCAACTTGGCATTTTGCCGACTGGCTCGGTTTAACCATGTTAGAGGGTTGTTATCTGTCATCACAGTGAATTTTCTTCCATACAGATAAGGCTGAAGTTTTTGTAGTGCCCACACTATGTCTAGACATTCCTTTTCTACCGCTGCATAGCATTCCTCCCTGGGTTGGAGCCTACGACTGAGATAAACCACTGGGTGCTCTTCTCCTTCTGAAGAAATCTGGCTAAGTACAGCCCCCACCCCATAGTTTGAAGCATCCATCTGCACAACAAAGTCTTTGCTGTAGTCTGCACTGGCTAACACAGGAGGTCCTCCCAAAGCTTCCTTAAGCTTCTGAAATGCCTGCTCACACGCTGAGGTCCACACTACCTTATCGTGCCTGCTCTTTCCTGTGAGGTCTGTGAGGGGGGCAGCTATGGTACTATAATTGGGAACAAACTTTCTGTAGAACTCTGCTGTCCCTGAGAATGCCCTCATCTGCTTTTTGGCAACAGATGCAGGCCATGCCTGAATAGCTTCCACTTTGGCAGGTTCTGACCTTATCTTAGCACTCCCCACTCTATGTCCTAGGTAGGAGACCTCTACCATACCCACCTGACATTTGCTCGGTTTAATGGTCAACACTGCCCTCTGTAGTCTGCCCAGCATCACCCTGACATGCTGAAGGTGCTCTTGCCAGGAATGGCTATAGATAGCAATATCATCCATGTAAGCAAGGGCAAACCCTCCTGTTCCTGCTAAGATATGATCTACCAGCCTCTGGAAAGTCACTGGGGCATTCTTCATCCCAAAGCCCATCTTTGTGAGCTCATACAAGCCAAAAGGAGTCACAAAGGCTGACTTCTCTCTAGCACTGGGAGTCAAGAGCACCTGCCAGTAACCCTTGGTAAGATCAATGGTTGTAAGATACATAGCCCCACCCAGCTGCTCTAGGGCATCATCTGTCCTAGGCATGGGGTAAGCATCTGACTCTGTGTGACTATTTAATTTCCTGTAATCCACACAGAACCTGGTGCTGCCATCCTTCTTTGGCACCAACACCACTGGTGAGGCCCAAAGACTGTTGGACTCTTGAATCACCCCTAGTTCGAACATCTCCTGTATCTCCTCCCTCAGAGTCTGTTTGACTCTCTCAGCACCCTATAAGTGGCTTGCCTGATAGCCCTTTGGGGTCCTGTATCCACCTTGTGCTGCACCAGGTGGGTGCTCCCTGGTTTCCCGGTGAACATGCCCCCAAACTCCTGCAACACTGTTCGGATTTCTAGAACCTGGGTAGGAGATAGCTGCTGGGATATTGCTACCCCTTCCACCGAGGTGTCAGCCTGAGCCTCACTGAGGAGATTAGTCCCCAGATCTCCCTCATACTCCTCCTGCAATCCACTGTAAATGCTCAGCACAAGGGCCTCCCTATCATGGTAAGGTTTCATCATGTTAACATGGTACAATTTGTGCCCCTGCCATCTGCCTAGCACTTCCACTATGTAGTTAACATCACTTACCTTTCTTACCACCATGTAGGGTCCCTCCCAAGCTGCTTGCAGCTTGTTGTGTCTGACAGGAATGAGAACCATCACCTGCTGCCCTACAGCATACTCTCTAGCTCGAGCATTCCTGTCATACCACACCTTTTTCTGTTGTTGGGCTTCTGCCAGGTTCTCCTGGGCCAAGCCCATGAATTCCCTGAGCCTTGTCCTGAGGGTTAGGATGTATGCCACAACAGACTCCTTTTGAGACTCACACTCACCTTCCCACTCATCTTAAATTAAATCTAGAGGTCCCCTCACCCTATGCCCATACAGCAACTCAAAGGGTGAAAAAATCTGTGGATTCCTGGGGAACCTCTCTGTAAGCAAACAACAGATGGGGCAAATATGTGTCCCACTCCCTCTTAAACTGATCTGCAAATGCCCGTAGCATGGACTTCATTGTAGAGTTTAACCTCTCAACAAGACCATTAGTCTGGGGATTGTAGGGGTGGTCTTCATGTGCTTCACCCCACAGGCCTTCCACACAGACAAGCCAACAGGTCTGACATAAAATTGGCACCTCTGTCAGACAGTATTTCCTTTGGGAAATCTACCCTGCTGAAAATCTCTAGCAAAGCATTTGCCACCTTCTCGGCCTCAATGGAGGGCAAAGCCACTGCTTCAGGGTATCGTGTAGCATACTCTACAATCACTAGGATATACTTTTTCCCTGTGGAACTTGGGGCACTCAAAGGACCCACAATATCTATAGCTACCCTCTGAAATGGCTCATCAATCACAGGCAAAGGCATCAAAGGAGCTCTCACCTTTTCTCCTGCCTTGCCTACCTTTTGGCACTGCTCATACGTCCTGCAGTACCCTGTTACATCTCTGGAAATTCCAGGCCAATAGAAGTTTTGCATAACATGCCTCTTTGTACGTTTTATGCCCATATGACCTGCAAAGGGAATATCATGGGGTATGGCTAGAAACGCCAGACGGTAAGCTCTAGGCACTACCAACTGTTGTACTCTCTCACCTTCTAGCCCTCCCTCAGGGGTCCACTCTCTGTACAGTAACCCTTTGTTCCAGTATACAGATTCCCCCTTCCCTTGAAAATCAGGTGCCTCCCTAGCTACCTGCCTCAGGCCTTGCAAATGTAGGGTCTGAGAGCTGAGCCTGTCTCAAGTCTCTCCTTGTAACCCTTCCCAGCTCCCCTTCCACAGGAAGTCTGGCATCCTCTGACAGTGGTGCCTCACTGTCAGCCTGGGTACTATTACTCACCTCTACCTTTGCAGTTACTCTGTCCAAGGTCACATCAGTACCCACAAGCAGCTGTGGCTCACATTCAGTCTCACTGCTACAGCATAGCTCACTCCCTGAAGTAACCACCTCAGCAGTCCTGGCTGCAAGTATGCAGTCTGTTTGGGTCTCCCCCAGGCTACCAGACCCACATGCTTGTCTCCTAGCCTCACTGCATGTAACTGCATAAGTACATAGAACTGCCTCATCCAAACCGCTCCCTCTCAGGACATCTGCAGGATGGTAGTTCCATAGCCCTGTTGTCTCAAGACAACCTACTATTGGCATTTTGTCTTTACCACCTTCTGGCTCCCTTACCTTTTGTTCCCAACCTTGCCTCCATGGACACCTGTATGCTCCATGGCCCCACTGGTTGCATTCAAAACATTTAACCCTAGCTCCTGGATGTGTACTTGGACTAGTGGCTTCCCCTGCTACTGGCGGATTCTGTTGGGGCAGTCTGTGCTGCCCATTATGGGTTCCTTTACACCCATGAGCAGTACTGGGGGTCCCTTTCCTGTGCAGGGCTGCCCTGCTTGCTAGGTATAGGTCTCCCTTCTTCCCCAACTCCTCTGAAGTAGCACACTGTCTATCAGCTAACCAGATCCTCATGTCCTCAGGCAAAGTGCTAAGGGCTTGTTCCCTTACCAAAAGGTCTGCCAGCCCTTCAAAAGTGGTGACCTGATATCCACTCACTCAGCTATGAAAATAAGTGCTCAGTTCAACAACATATTCACATACATTTTCATCTGCCTTGTGTCTATGCTCACGAAACTTTTTCCTGTACATTTCAGGTGTTAGCTTAAAACATTCTAATAAATGTCTTTTTACAGCAGTATAATCAAAACAGCCAGTGTCATGCATTTTTGCTAAAGATGTTACAGCTTTACTATAGAGTAAGGGGGTCAGGAACTGTACCCAGAGCCTTTGGTCAACTTTATACTGTTTACATACTCTCTCAAACATATGAATGAAGCTATCAAAATTATCCCCCTTTTTAAACTGTGGAAGAAATTTACTGACCTTTTGTGCTTCTGCGGTCCAGTTGCACCCTTCCCCATTACCTCCATGACTGTGGCGAAGAGTCAGCATTTCCCTCTCATGCCTCCTCTGCCGTTCATTTTCCTCATCTTGTAGACTCCTCATTTTCTCGGCTGCTTCTAGTTCCATACGCCTGGCCTACAACTCAAGTCTCTTTAGCTCCAGCTGGATTTTTAAGTCCACTGCAGAAAGGTTGAGCTGTCCATTCTCCGAGGATATTGTATCTCCACTGTCAGTCTGATTGTCCTCCAGGCTGCTGTTTTCTAATGCAGCTGTACCCAAGGCTGCTATCAGGTCTACTTTAGTCAGGTTTCCATGCACCATTCCCCTAGCCTGGCACATCTCCGCCAGCTGGCTCCTTGTCAGCTTTCCATACTCCTCTGCTGACATGCTGCCTGCTTACCCTGACTAACACTAAGCTAACAAAAGAAATAAAACAACTGTGATCTGAACTCTGAGTATACACTGCATGGCTGTTTTAGAGTACAAAATACTTTTAGAGATCACTGTACATAAGCTACAGGAATTCACTCTACCCACACCACTACAAGCCAGTTAGTATGTGAATTAGATCCCACCACTGCCAAACACTTGTGATGACCATGCCCTGGCACAGCAATCAAGGAGCCTCAATCCTCACCATTAACACCAGGGAGGTCGTCTCCTAGAAGAGGAAAGGATAACTAATACACACAGTAAAGTACAGTTTCCCTTAAGTGCATACAGAGAACACAGTCAGTCTGGGGCTGGTTGCTCCCTTGCTCACCAAGTCCCCAATAAGACTCCCCATTGGCACAGCTATAGGGTTCAGGTCTCAGCCTAACTGGACAAGCTAAAATCTCCAGTACCCTCTGAGTCCAACCAGTGCTTCGTGTCCCTGACAATTAGCTGACACAACACACACACACTTTGAGATAAATGTTTATACAACTTCACAGACACTCCTTGGAAAGGCTGACACAGATTCTCCAACTGTGCCCCTTTACCCAGACTATACAGTAGTAATTACTGCCACCACCCAGTTAATAATATCAGCTACTAAAAGGCCCTTAAAAGGGTGTCCAATTATTACTGTGCAATATTAATATCCAATGGTAGTATGACTAACAGTCAAGGCTTACTTTAGAGTGGCCTATTACAATAACCTTTATAAATATGCAATGTACTCTAGAGCTTATCTCTACACAAATCAGCCACAGGTAGAAGGTTTTAAAAAATATATTTAATAATTAAAACACAAGACAAAACTACTACACCACAGAGATATCTAAGAGTTCACAGATCACACAGAAACTTAAAATAATACAGTAGGACAGGTCTGACTTCAAAGAAAAATGCCTAATTAATCTTTACTAGTTTTAACTATTCCTACAAGAACTCACAGTGCTAAAACTTACATGTGAGCAAAAGCAGAGTGATAGTAAGATGGATATCAAGATCAAAATGCTCTTGTGAGAAATACTATTTAAACATTACCAACAAACATGTCTCTGGGTCCTCCCCAGATTACATCATTTTTGACACTTAGGTTTTCCCAGTATTCATATTGCATCATCTTGACACCTGCTCTGAGTTCCCAGGCTAATAGAAACTGCATTTACATTATTTAGTAAGCTAACACCTGCACAAGAGAATACAACACTAAAAGGCATTTCACATATACACTCTAGCAATTAGTCCTTAGTTAACACAATAGACAGAATGTCTTCAGCCAGCCTGACTGGAATCAACTTTAAAGATCAAGGAATGTCATAAAATCATTTCAATTTCAAAAGACAAATTTGAAAGGCTTGACTTAGTTTTTCTTTACAGCAAGGGGGCAATGTTGTAACAATCTTGAAGTTCACATTTTACAGTGTTTTCTTTACACTCAAGAAACATGAATGTATTTTACATTTATTATCAAGAAAACATGCCTGTATTTTACATTTATTTACAAATGCCAGAATTAGATACCAAATTCTATTTGACTAGGCTGGCTGCCTTTGCCCATCTCTCCCCAATCGTCACATGGATCAAACAGGTTATATGGTGAAAATGACATTAAGAGAGGTAAGGCACACACAAACTGGCCATGATCTGCAGTGCTGCAGCCCACTGTTAAGGTTTACAGTTTGATTATTGACTGTCATGCCCGCCTACTTCCTAACACACAGTCATCTGCTATGTCATGAACTGTATAATTTTTCAGTGGCCTACAATATTGTATGTACACAATATCCCATTATCTCCCTCTCCTTCGATCAGCACAGATGGTAGTGGCCAGTCATTTGAGCATAAAAAGGCAAATATCCTCATATAAAATATTGACAGCAGCCTGAATTTTAATCAACATCAACATGTCTGTATTAAGTCAAAACTCTTTTACTGCATACTCATTGTGAGTTTTGCAATGTTACATATGAATACTGCTTTGCCAAAAGATAATACTAACCTCAACAAGTATTAAATTGACAATTTTTTTACTGGTGTAATTGACCATGTGGTATTCCAATTGGGTACATTATTTAGTATAAGCTACTGCCAGTATTTTACAAATCCCAGTGGGACTATATCAGCTGCACTTCTCTGACTGCGGGAAAATGGATGAGCATCTTGGCTACACAAAATAAAAAAAAAGTTACTTGTGATCTGTGTCCTCTCCTCTCCAAACCACCTTTGATGAAAAACTTCCAGCAGTTCACCATATGAATTCTAGATTTTGCATGTGCAGTTTTTCTCCTTGGTGGTAAGGCTCACAACACCACTGGAAAGGCTGTAAGCAAGATATTAATTACACTTCCTATAGCTGTACAAGGAAAAGTTCTTGAAATTATTACATAATAGCTACAGTTGTAATTAGCATATGATATGAAGAAGTACCACTTGCATTTAGAGCGTATATATTTCAACTTAGGGGTGGATACACACACACACACACACACACACACACACACACACACACACACACACACACACACACACAAACATGCACACACACAAAATTACTTACATCATCTGATTTTTTTTTCAGAGAGCCACCTGCAGTGGGTAATAGCTAGAATTCCTTGAGGACCACCTCCTCCACAGAGATCTACTATACTCTTATCTCCAGCGCTTGGGGAAATACGAGCATCCCACCACTGCACTACATTGTACCATACAGTGGTTCTGTGGGGTCTATATCACTTTATCAAATTGGTATTCAGCAAATAGAAATTCATCGAACCTCTATTTATCAAACCCACTATTCATCAATCTGTGAATTTTCCTAGGGTAAACTTGCGGTTGGCTACCATCTGAAATTTGCTCTTTTCCGCACTGTAGTACGATCTTGGAGTTGGTATATTTAGTTGAGAGTGGTGTGGGGGATGCAGCCCCCCACATTGGGGGTGTGGGGGCATAGCTTCCCACCTTGGTAGGTTTTTAATTTTATGTGTTTTGTTATAGTCACTTGGTTAGCATACTGTTGGTTTGCCCTAGTTAATGTTTCAGTGAAAAAGTCATTTGTTGTATAGCGGCTTTGATAAATAGAAGTTCAATGAATTGCTATTTGCTGAATAGCAGTTCAATAAAGTGATACAGACCCGGTTCTGTGGAGGTGAACCTAGTCCCATTTCCTCAGCTCTGCCCTCATTGCCTTTGAGTGAGCATACTTAAAATACACAAATAAGGATGCAAAATAAAATTTTGTCATACTCACAAAAGTATCCCTCTGCCAAGCAGGTGGAAGGGATGTTCAAAAATCTGATGGGAGTATCAGAAGGATATTACATGCTCACTTCAAAAGTGCTGTCTTTAAGATCAACTAACATGGCAAGTAATCACACTTACCATATCATGATGCAATAAGAGGCAAGGAATCCATAAAGTGATCAAAAGCCAGGTAATTTTCACTACAAACATTAATTCCCATATAACTGCCACACTGTTGTTGACAGCCCATTACTGCTTCTATTGTTATAAGACAGGTAGCTGCAGTTTCGTACTACTCTAGCTGAAAACCAGTGCAAACTTCTATTCCCTCTAATGCATGGCTATTTTAATCTTTAAATATCAGTTATAAGCTTGCTCTGAAAGGGTTCTCTACAGCAATAAGAACTGGAAAGATTTCTAGTAACACCAAAGCAATTTCCCACAAAGGCAGGAGCCAAAAGGTGCAAGAAGGAAAGTACAGTTATGTAGACAACTTACTATAACAGATGTTTGAATTGATCACTGTTACAGTATTTATCACAGACTGAACTTATCTGCCAAGATATCCATACGTCCAGCTTGTCTACAAAGCTCGGGCTCCTTCCTTGCATACCATACACCACCAAAAGCAGAAGTGCCAGTATAAGAGAAATGTAGTGAAGTCTTACCATAGAAAAAAAAGAGGGGAAACAGATAAACAGGAAAGACACAGTCCTCACACTGATCAAAGAAGAAATTATTCAGGGGTGGAGAGTAAGTATATGTACAGCAGTGATCTTTATGAGCATTTACTGCCATGGTAAGTTACCCACACAACTGTACCACCTTCTTCATAAGATCACTGTTGCAGTACTGATCACAAATGAGACACCTGTTAAAGCTCAAGAATACAGTAAGGATGGAGCTGAACCAGAGTTCAAAATGCCCTGTTAAACAGCTCTGGAAACACCTGTGATGGCTCTAAAAAATGCATCTAGCTTGTAATATGTGGTAAACGTGTGAACAGAAGACCAGGTTTCTGCTTCCAAAATGGTTCTGGTACCCACACCTTTCCAAAATGCCCAGGAGGTGACAAATGTCCTTCATTCGTAGGAGGATTTCTTCCATGGTTGTAATAATGGAACTGAATAGAAAGAGAAAGTCATCTGGAAATAGTTTGCTTAGAAAATGTTGTCTTCTTTTCTTTCTAACAGGATATAAAATGTTTTCCTAAATTTGGTAGTTTTATCCAAATAAAATTTCATCTGTTTATGAACACCAAGACAGTGAAGAATTGCATCTTCATTATCTTGTGGATTAGGGTAAAAGGAGTGGAATTGGTTGGTTTTATTAAGCACAAATTCAAAAACCACTTTAGACATAAATTGAGGGTTGATTTTAAGATTCAGCTGCACTTGTGAGAAAAAAACAAACAGGAATGGTTAAATATACATAAGCACTTCTAATTCAAATACCTGTCTAAAAGTTAAGGCTACCAGCAATACAGCCTTTCAGGTCAATTGTTGTTTTTAGAGGAGAGTTGGCTGCAGGTTCAAAAGGAGGCTGAGTTAACTTTTCTAAAACAAAACTCACATCCCAAGCAGGACCTACTTTTTCTCTTGGTGGTCTAATATGCAACCCCCCCCCCTTTATAAACTGTTTGACTTTGTAAAAGAGAAGATAAGGGAGAATCCAGTGGCAAATACACTGAAATGATCAAAAGATGTACCTTTACTAGTGTAACAGGTCAAAATTGAACAATTCACACAGGTATTGAAGAATCGCAAGCCCCCCACTTCAGATGGTTCCTGTCCAGTTTTGTCACCAAAGAGAAAATCCTTTCCATTTTGTTAAAAGATGATTTCCTAGTGGCAGGTATTCTTGCCTTCTTCAATGCCTGTTTGCATGTCCTCAGGATAAAGTTGCCTGAAAGGAATCAAAAATCTATCATCCAAATTGTTAGGTTTGGATTTTGAATATTAGGATGAATTAGAGAAACCTTGTACTATGTGAGTAAGACCACTCTTTGAGGAAGTTTCCGGTGACTACCATCGGCCAGTTGCATGAGAAGGGAGAAACAAGGATGTCTAGGCCAAAAGAGGGTAACCAATAATATCTTTGGCAAGCCCTTCCTGTTATCATCTTATCATCTTTTTAACTCTCGAAATGAAATAAATGGGGGTGGCAAAAAGAAACATACCTGTCCAGGGATTTGAAAAGGTATCGGTCTCCCAGGAAACTTTGCAAGGTGTCTAAAAGCAGAACTGTTTCAGTTGTCTGTGGAGTTTGAAGACAAGCAGATCTATACCAGGGATTCCCCACTGCTGCACTATTTGTAGGAAAACTTCCTGGGTAGCATCTGCTCAAGAAGATCTATTCTGAATCCGTTCAGGGAGTCTACCACTGAATCTTTGATCTAAAGGGATGCAAGTTGTCTGAAGGAATAAGTTGTGCTGAATATCAAAGTCCTGTGCAATCATGGCCATTCTGCAAAGGGGATAACTAGTGGTGACAGACATAACCACTGTGAAGTGTCTAGAGGCCATAGCTGATTTAAAGATTTCAGGTAGACGTTCCTTTGTCTGACTTCTTGGGAAACCGCATCCTAATCAAGTCTGAAGCATTTGTGGTCACTGTCAAAGAGAAACTTGGAGGAGAGAAGGGGACTCCTAAGTTAGAAAGAACTTATTTGAATCACCAAATTAATTTTCTTTACAAAGTTGAGACAGTGCAGTTGTGTAAGTAAACTTACCATAACAGCAGATGTTTGAATGATCACTGCTGCAGTAGCCTTAATTATATGGGTTACATCCTGCTAATGATATAACAGCTGGCCAGCTTTCAAGCCCTCAAACTGCCAGGCAGCTTGAGCTGAGCTGAAGAGTATGATCCTCTAAAGCTTTTGAGGATTAATAGTTGATTTGTGCTGATCCTTTGCAGGGCAGATAAGCTCCCTTTACTCTGGTTTATAAAAAGCTACTTTAAAACCAGGGGGTTGTATTTTAACCCACTGTCACAAGACTGTATTATACTTTTAAATGACAGCACTTTTTCTTTCCTAACAGTTTAAAAGTTGTTTAAAGTATTTAAAAACATCTTTTCGGACGAGGCAGTCATCAGGCAAATATCTGAAAGAAATCCCAGGAAACCCAGTCTGTGAGTGGGTTGCAGGAATTACTATTTAGATTCACAGTGAATCCCAGGTTGTGAAAAAGATTCATTGCAAACCCTAACGCTACTGAAGCCTTTTGACTGGTTGAAGCTGAAATCAAGCAATAGCCTAGATAAAGAAGAATATGCATACCTTGAAGTCTGCAGTGATCTGTAACTAGAGCAAGGCATTTGGTAAAGTCTCTTGGAGCAGTAGACAGTCCAAAGGGCAAATAAATAAACTGATAATGCAATTCCCATACAAAGATTCTTAAGAAAGATCTGACTCCTGTGAAGTGTGAAGAAAGAAGGCAAAGAGAAGTCCTTGTATAAAGGGGCATTTAATAGTTGACCTTTAACATCTTCAGAGGACTGCAGTCTTAAAGCATGCCTTGTCATAACATTGCCAGCAGCAGCTGCTTTAGAGCCAGCATCCATAGCATCAGAGCCACATTTGATAACACTCTTAGCTACTTCACAGACAGAATTATGCATGTTCATTAGACTTCACGTCAGAATTAGAAAGATTTGCCACAGCTTGTCTCATGTTATTCAGAATAAACAGAAGGGTCTCGGTCACGTGGGTTTTTGCAAATGATAGCTCTAAAAAGTAAGACGGTAGATATGTACCCTTTTTTGCCATATCTGTTAAGGGTTCAGCTGTCCTTAGCTTTAGGAGTGGAGTAAGAGCATGCGAAGGATCTAGTTTCTTTGTCAGGATCCAGAAAAATTACAGCAGGAACAGCCACAGGGTTTTTGTAGATATTTACAAAGATCAGGCACTCTATAAAACCTGTTAAGCTTCTTAAGAGTCAAACGTTGGGAATAAGGAAATGAAGAAGAAAATGAAAAGGCATCTTCTACTGCATCCAAAATGTGAAAGACAGCTACAGGCTCAGGTGTCCCATTGTTCAGAAGCTCAAAGTATCTTCTCTGGGAGTCATAAGAAAAACTCTTTACCCTCCCATTTAAAGTCATTAATTTTAGTAATAGTATCCCCAAGGAAATGCCCTCATTAGAAGAGTCTGAGGATTGAGTGTCATCAGCCTCAGACTCAAACTCAGAGGTGTAAGAAATTTGAGATCCACAATAAATGCCTTCTTGGTAAGAATCAGACAGTTCTTCCTTAGAGGAAGAGGGAACTCTTTTCCTCTTTTAAGTAGAAGACGAGAAAGAGAAAGAAAGCTGTGAAGACCAAAAAGATTGAACTGCTGCAAAATGACATAGTGCAGAACTGAACCAATTATCTTTACTAGTTTTCTGACTAGTGGGGTAGAAGGTGGAGAAAAATGCAAAGCCTTTTGGGAATCTTTTATAGAAGCATCCAGATGTATAGTCTTTGGGGTAGAAGCCAAAGGCCTGACTTCCACAACTGAGCCATGGATGTTCTCTCAAACAAAAAGTTAGTGGAAACCTCCCTCACCCTCAGATCAGATCAGTCTAGGCTCTCCCTTCATGAATATCTCAGCCATACATTCTGTCTTACCGGATATTATGGTATCTTTAGCCATAATGGCCTCCAAAGGGAACACTTTACAAGGTCCAGGAAAAGCAGACGGATAAAGCAGGGCTGCAAAGATGCCATGGCAGTCATGAGTTTAAGACTGAAAGAGAAAGGAGGATATTCAAGTTATCATAAGAGGTGAGGTCCACAGTCAAGGAGGATAACACTAAAGCAGCATGAGCCAAGTTCTGAAGACAGTTATTTTCTAAATTAGTCTTTAAGAAATTATGCCTGCTTCTAAAAGCCTTGGGGATGAAGGTTTGACAAATGCTACAGGTTTTTAAGTCATGCTAAACCCCTACACAAAACAAACAAATCAGGTGGAAGTCTTTGTATTGTACCTGAAGCCAATAGTCACACTTCAATTTCCTCCTAACAGATGAAAGAAACTTTTCACGCAAAATGTAATTCAAGAAGAAGGTTTCCCAATGGGGTAGTTGTCCGTCTGAGATCTTTGTGCTGAAGCCAATCTGTACTTATGACTAGATGTGATACTGATGCAAGTCTACTGTACATATGCAGACAAGGGGCAAGAAAGTTAAGTTCTGAGTTTCAGCACTTCAACACATCCCTCTTCTACTTACATGACTACTAGTAATAAGGGCTAGTGATACTGTGCACAAGTGAGCCTGAACTTTGTAGACTAACCAGATGTACAGGTATCCTGGTGTATAATTCTCATCTGTGATGAATACTGCAACAATGATCATGTGAAGAACATCTTCAATTTTATTTAGGGGTTTTAACCAAACCATAGGATACAAAGAACTACATAAGCCAGGTAAGCAAACAAATATAACTAAAATCAGATAACACTGAAAAAGATAGAATCAACTACACTGGTGACAAACTTGGTAAGGTAGATCTCGGAAGGCCAAATCTTGAAACAGTAAAGTGCCAGATGAGGTCTGATTTTTGAGCCACAGTCCAAACAACAGTGCTTGAATAAGGAGCACATAGGGGAATGGGTTTAAATGATTCAATTCCATTGAAACCAGCCCTGAAGTCCAGGAAGTTGAAATGAAACACATAATGAAAAAGGTTCACTGTATGTATACATATGCATTCAGTAGAGCTCTGTATTTTTTATTTTTTAATTTGAAGTTTTAATTATATGTAACTATGGTAATTGATTAGTGATTGATTTATGAGAGCTGTGATTGGTTCATTTAAAATGAATTAAAGTATTTATATGATGTTAGTTGTAGAAGAGGTTGTCTGATGAAGCAATGGTTATCATTGTGAAAGCGCTCACAGTTTTATAACAATAAATAAGAGATTTTACTTAATTTTTGCTGCAGTTCTGCTTGTTATTCCAGTGACCTTCCTTGTTGGTTCTTATGCGTGGGACTTTTTACTCAGCTCAAAAAATGTTGAGAATAACATTCTCCTTCTCTGCAAGCAGGCCTGACTTTGGGGCATCTCAGCCTTGAAAGATCATCACCAAGAAGAGTTCTCTCTACCTTGGTTCCAGTAGACAGCTTGAATGTATCTGAAACAGCCCACTACTGTATTCCTTTCTGGGATGTGAATGGCTGTGTGGAGATTCTCCTCTCAATGATCCTCACATGACAGCATCACCTTTTTGTACAAGAGATATGAATATGACCCACTCTTGTTGTTTAGGTGCCACACCACAGCTTGGTTGTCTGATTTAGAAAAGAATGGCTAAGAGCTCAGCTCTCTTTAAAGAGCTTGAAGGGCAAATAAGTTTTTGTGCAACATGCACTCTACAGGGGTTTTCCAACCTGTTAACAAGGTGTCTGTCATCAAAGCATGTAAGGAGTTTGGCAACAGAAGGAAAACTCATACAAAGATTGACAATTAGAGTTCACCACATTACAGCCCAGTAACATGTGTTCAACAAATAGGATAAAGTCTTTGAGGGCACAAATCTGCAGCCATTGACACTTCATCATCCACTGAAGCATTCTTAACAAAAGGTGGGCCAAAAACAGTATGAAAATGTTCCCCGGGATTCATGAACCTTGCGCCAGGCGCACGCATGGCGTAGGCGCCACAACGCCAGACATGGCCGCCGAGCAATTCAGGTACGATCCAAACCCACCTGCATCAGCGGCGTACGGCGGAGTTGCGCCGCCTCCGGTGTAGGTATGTTAAATACCCCATGTGCGGTGTTGCACCATGCAAATGAAGGCAAGTAGCGATTCACGAAGTGGCGCAGGCGTAGCATAACAGCACGGCAATGTAAACCAAAAAAAACGGTTTTCTCTTAGAAATTTTATCTTGCCTCCATTTTTCTGATTTTCACCATCCACATGATTTTTCATTACAAGATTCTTACAATATCATTGCTCAGTATGCTGCTCTTCCTGGTGATACTACTTGTACTATGCTGCTGCCCTTTTATGCTTGTATCCCCTTTATTGCCATATTATTCCTTACTAAATTGTATTTTGTATATCAGCTTTATCTTTATATTCTGTTGTATATATGAATGTACTAAACTGTATTGTGTACTTCAGCCTTACTTTTTATACTCTGCTGTATATACAAATGTTAATGGCGTTTTAAGATTCTCAGTAATAACAATCTAGAATGTTGTTAATGTAAATGTGCCTTCTTGGCCCTGCTCCTGTCTGAAAAGGGGCTTGGATCACTGTACTTAGCCACTCCACAAATGTATGCATATATAAATAAATATTTCCCTCCTCATTGTTATCTATACTTTTACTGTTCTGCATCACTTCAGCAAACTCTTTTAATTGTTTATAAGGGAGTTGCTTTTGTGATGACTAACATCTCATTGCATGGTTACCACATTCTCATTGCAGAATTTGTTAGTATTGCATTATGAAGGCTGTAATTTCTGTTCGTCTGTTTAACCCCCCTCAGCTATGATAATTAATCTAATTAGCTAATTTTATATCAGTTTACTTCATTATTTATCCTAAGTATTTGTAGGATACCTGACTAAGAAATTATTGTTTGCTTTATTAATTGAATTGTGTTATCACTGCATGTTTTAGTCTGGAAAACGTCCTGCCAGGACCCCCACCAAACCTGCAACTTGCTAATTGGACATTATTGGTTAAAAATACACATGTGAGAGGCAGAGATGGTTGTTTGGGAATTGTTAGGAAAGGAAAAATGTAACTTCTGGATATTATGCTCTTCATCCAGTTTTCCTCCATGATAGCCAGTCAAGAATCCAGGCAAAACTGCTGCCCTTGACTGCATGCAGCATGGAGAAGTCGGGCAAACCCTCAGGAGAGTTAGAAAGCTTTCCATGAAAAGGGTACCCTAATCCCCCAATTTTGCAGACTCTCTCTGCTTCTAGGGTGATGCCTATTGAAGGATCCTCCCTAGTCAAGGAAAGCCCTTTTTAAAAAGAATTGGAATGGAATGGGAGACATTGATTTTTTTTAACCAGAACACCTCACTGCCATTGTGGTTCCTTGAAAAGGACCTTTGAGGGGTCTCAAAGTGGACAACAGAAGATAATGTCTTACCTTCTTGCTTGCTTTTCAGCATCTTTTCTTTGACCTTGGGACTGAACAAAGACGTCCTATCATAAGAGCCATTTGCAAAGGATTCCTTGAAGTTGTCTGCAAAGTTGCAGAGATAAAATCAGGCATGATGGCCCATGACAATGTCAGTGTCTGCTGATCTAATTGCTCCATCTGCTGTTTAGTGAAGCAGCCTAATGAAGAGCTTAGTTGTCTGGGGTAAGAGGTCATCTCAGAGAATAAAGTGCCTGTTCTGCCAGCTCTTTCTCTGTCTCTCTGGAACTTTATCACATGTATAATGTCATTCAATGCAAAAGGGAAAAGGTTCTCAAGGCACAGGCATGCTTCCCTATTTGGTCCAAAGTCCTCTATTCTCAGTTGGGAGGATGGACTGTAAAGTTTTCCTCTAAAAGTTATTTCTTGGTGAAAGCTACCACAGTAATAGAATAAACAAGAGGGCCCTTGCTCCAGTGAAGTTTGTTTTTGGGTGGATACAAATCTGACTATGTTTTCAAAGAATTGGCTCCATCACATCAGGGTCCCACCATGTCCTCTATGCCATCAGAACAATTATCTTGTCAGTGGGAAGATCCACACAGGAAGTACAAGAAACAAACCTGAAGGCCTAGAGAAACAATTCCTCATCTGAGGAAGGAGGTCAACTGGGCAAGGCCCTTCCTGGTGCATCTATTCTAGGATCTCCCCAAAGTTGTGGTTTTCAGGAGGGGGCTAGGGAATCTTTCCCTATTATTGAGGTCCTTGTCTGGGGTGAGTGATTCCATATGGAAACCAGTGCGTTTCTTCTTACATACACATGTTTTGGGGGTGGGGGGTAGAGAATCTTCCGAAGATCCAGAAATGTCTCATGATCCTTGCCGAAGGATGGGTTTGAGGCAATCAGTGCTGCTGCGTCCCTTGGGGGGATGATGAGGACTCAGATAAGGACTCATGACTCAGACCAGCCAATGTCCAAAGGAGGAGCAGAAAACAAAGGATGCACCCCTTCCTGTACTGAGGAATGGGAGATGATACTCTCAAAAAAATGTGAATGTTGACATGGACCCTAATGGCACTGAAGACACACCAGTCAATACACACTCCATCCTTAAGGAAGAAGAGACAGATGGCCCTGACAGAGAATCCCCTGGTGCAGACATGTTTGTTGGCTCAAGAACTGAGATCTGTGCCAACACCTCAAATTCTTAAATCCCTGATATAGAAAACTGCACTGAACAAACTGGCACCAAAGACTTGCCATTGACCATCAGGAGCTGAGATACACACAGCTGCAAAGAGATAAAAGTCAAGTACGTCAGATGCAAAGATGTCAGTGATGGATTAGATCCAGCTGGTGTCAATGAAGGATGCACTGGGGCTGTCTTCAGCTCCTAAACCACCAGTATCATAACGTGCTGGGAAAGGAGCAGTAGTTACTGACATTGGTGGGCCAAACTCAGTTGATGCTAGAAAGAGAGGGGTGGGATGATGACCATCTCTATCAGAGAGTTTTAGTCCCAAACAATATCAACACTAATGGCAGACTTAAAGGAGAAGGCTTTGGCGGTCTTAAGCCATGAAGCCAGGAGAACTCCCTTTCCAAGGACTGTTGCTGGAGGATTTTCTCTTAGGTAATCTGTCAGAAATAAGGATAATTTTGGTGTTGATGGATACTGGGACCAAGGGCTTTGACTTAACCAGCTTTGAACAAATCTGAGCTGAGGTCTTGCAGGAGATGATGGGTTTTGAGAGCAGGAGGAAGAGAAGTATGGTTCTTCTAACTTTCTTTTCCTCTACTCTTTCTTCCTTTCTGTTTCCTTAGCTTTTTTATTTTCATTATTCTTTTCCTTCTGATTAACATTTCTTCAGCTCTATCCCCTGGGTCAGCAGGGAGGTCTTTAAGTATAAGTTGTTTGTTTCTCTCTAAAAGGGCCATGGAGCCTAAAGGGTTAATAAGTATGACAAGAGGCCTACAGATGTTCTGAACACAGATGAACAACACAAAGATCATGTGTGTTCTGTGCCAGAGTCTTCTGCCTACATTTTGCATGGGTTTTAAAGCCTGAAACTTTTTCCATATTGAAACTGTAAGAAATAAACCAAACACTGACAAAAATACAAAAATGAGAAAAACCACAATTAGACATCAACAAATAGCTATACGCAGAGGCTAAACAACTGTAAGATCTTTTGGAAAGGTATTGTAAATCATAAGGCTAATGAGAGATTCATAAATAGTGGAAGAAATAGGCCTTGGCCTAGAAGGAAGAGATGGAGAAGGCCAGGGTAAAAAGTGAAAACATGCAAATGAGAAAAGTTCTTTATTTCAGCAAAACAGAGGAGAAAAGTAGTTACAAGCTGTTTAGCTACCCCTAACACCGAAAACATGGAGGCCTTTACAGAAGTATACACAAATTCCCTATACAACCACTTAAACAACTGCATAGAAACGTCAGTACTTGACTGAACTTAACTCAGATCTAGCCAGAAAAATAAGTCACCCTGATGGACCCCTGGCATATATAGACTACACAAAAGAAAGTTCCTGTCTAGAAATAAATAGGAGGGTGCACAACAGAGAAAAAATACCTCATTAGTCTCAAAAGGCAAATCAGGGAACTAGTCAAGTCTTCAAAAGCTAAATATGACACTAAAATAGCCCATCAAGCAAAGCATAACCACAAAGCATTTTTAGTTATGTCTGAAATCTTAAGGGAAACACTCAACATTGTGCTGAGTTGGCTGTATATGGCACTACCTATAGTCAGCCATAAGAAATAGCGAACCAATAAATTCTGTTCAAATTTCAACCCCTCTTCACTTCTGGTTACTCCCAATGAAATACATCCTACCATTCTTTACCTTTTATCACAAAAGAACAGATCATCACTGCACTCTCTAAAGTTAGAAACATGGCATCAATCCCAGGGTGCCTGTTAAATAGCATGAAACATGACCAGGCAGACCCACTCAGATCTTTGTTTAACCACAGTCTCCAGGTAGGCTTTATCCCAGTAGAGTGCAGGACAGCAATGGTCATCCCTCTGCACAAGGGGGACCATTAACGGACCCAGGAAATTGCTGACCCATAAGTCTGACTAGTCTCATATGCAAGGCTATGGAAAGGATAAGCATGGACCTTACTAGCAATGACACTGGAAATCTCCAGACTCTAGACACAACCCAGTTTGGCTTCATCAAGGGCAGATCCTGCCTGCTCAATCTGGTGAACTTCTTTGAGAAGATCACCAACACTATGGATGAGGGTAAGACAGTGAATTCCACCTACCTTGACCTGGCCAAAGCATCTGAAACAGTGCCCTACTTGGGTGTTATAGATAAACTCACAAAACTGGACATAAACCTTTATGTCACCAGATGGATAGCCAAATGGCTCATGAATAGGACATGTCATTAGAGTGGGGAAATCTACATCCAGTAAGAGGGCAGTCAACAGTGAAGTACCACAGGACACAGTGCTGGCCCCCCCTCCTGTTTATAATAATAATATGCTTTGGGAAATCAAATACCCCTGGAAATTACAACATTGACATCACCCCCTAAAAGAAACCCAGTGGTGAGAGATCTAGGTATTCAGATAGAAGATAATCTGAACTTTGACCACCATGTGTCCACTGTGGTGAAGAAATCCTTATATGTGGTTCTGTTTATAAGTAAGAGCATGGGACCCAGAAATAAGGATGTCACAGTACCAATGTACTTGACTCTCATCAGACCAATAAGTGAATATAATGCACCCTTTGGCATGTACCTCACCAGGCACCTACAACAGCTGTAGCATCCTCAGAGGTTTCTCACCTAAAAAGACAGGGTATAACCAACATGTCATAAGTGGACCAATAAAAAGCCTTATGTGTGTTTGTATCAAGTTACCAGTTTATGGGAGTGTTCTGGGGGTGTTTCTCTCTCTCTCTCTCTCTTTTCTTGTCTGGGCATTTTTATTAAAACAAAAAGTTTTGTAAAATATGGTATAGGTTCCAATGTTGATGATAAGAAAAAACTGTATAAAGGATCAACCTCCCAAACATTAATGGGTGCATTATCACAAAATCTGGAAATAGACATTTTAAAAAGGTGCCATATATAATAGGTGAGAATATTGATATCTTACTATAATGGAGACACTTTCTATATTATCTTGGAATGTGAATGGTCTCACAGGTATAGACAAAAATTATATTAAGAAATACAGAGTGCAAATAGTGCTACAGGAGACACATTTGGAAAGAACTGAGCATGTAAGTTTGATAAAGAAAGGATTTCAGGATGGATATTCTAAAGACTGTCAGGGACAAAGAAAAAGAGGAGTACTCACGGAGCTCCAGTAGTGACAGAAGAAGAAAAAAAGATAATAATGGCAGATTTGTAGTAGTAAGGTCCTACTGGCAAGGAATGAAAATTACACTGGCATGTATTTATATTCCATCCAAACCTGCTATTTTTGAGTTAAAAAATTTGGGGAGAAGTAATTACCTTTCAGCAGGGAAGATTACTTATAGGTGGGGACTGGAATGTGATTTGCAACAATGAGGATGTATTTGGAGAGGACTAGAAGGTACAATGCAACAAAAGAAGGTAGATTTGTGAAAAGATTTATGAAGATATTTGGTATAAAAGACTTGAATTCAGTAGTAGGAACTCAGACAGAACTTGCATATTATTCCTGAAGGTACAGTAACTAGGCTAGACTTGCAGGAAATTATATTTTAGAGGAGCATGTCCATTTAATTGAGAACTTTGAAACACATCCAATACCTATTTCAGATGTTGTGCCAGTAACTACTAAGATAAAAATGCAGGGTAATGAAGTAAAAATGAAATACTGGCATTTCTCCACCTACCTGTTAAGAGGGGAATTTAAAGAACTGGCAGTGAAAATTATCCAGAAGTTATTGGGGAAGATTGAAAGTACTCCAGAAGTTATAGCCAGTGAGTGGGATATAATGATAGTGAAGTTTAAAATAGGGTACAAATACAAGAAAAAGAGATCTGATTAAGACCTAATAAGAATTATTTAGAGGTGCTGACAGTTAAAGTATTAAAGTATTACAAAATAAGGGAAATCTTACAGAACAAGAAGCCAAGCAATTGCAGAGTGCTAAAGATAGTATATGCTTGTAAGCAACTGTATTTTAATATAACTCCAGAGCACAAAAATTTTGGCACAACAGCTTAGGCAACATAAATTAGAAAGGGTTATTGCCAGACTTAGGAAGCCTTTAACAAGAAAAATTCCCAGAGATTCTGTAGAGGTAATATAGATACTTCAGACATTCTATGAACATTTCTATAAGGAAGAGATGTGAGGAAGTCATGAAAAAGCACAAATGGAAATATTTATGGAAAACAATTTGGCAAAGGTTAGTGGTATATGATGTTCAACAACTAACAGTTAAGGTAAGAGGAAATGCGGTAAAATGTTGATGTGTAACCAATGTGCAGGAAAGTCTCTAGGAATAGTTGGTTTTATGGTGGATGTTTGGAAGATAGGAGAGAAGAAAGTGATAAAGATCTGGAATGTTTTTTTTCACCCCAGGGATCACTCCAGTGGCTTTATTCGACAGAAGCACTGGGAACTAAGGTTGGGTGGCATGATGCCAGGGTAATCCTATGGGCTAGGCTTGTAAAGGCTCCAGGGCCATTAGCCTAGTAGACACCTATGAACCTATGAACTGTATTCTGTTTCCAACCAATTACTGAGGGGAGACCTATGCCGGACCTCCAAGGCAGTCTATGACCCAGCCCTGATGGAAATGTTGCATATTCACAAAACTAACTACATGAGGGTTACCCATTCCAAGGATATAAACCTGATCTCTGACATGAATAGATCATGCTGGAGAGACAGATATGTGTCCCACAGATTGCCCCTCCTGTGGACTAGGCTTTCTGTTCTCATGAATCAAAGCCCTTCCCTGACCATCTTGGAGCACAATCCGGACCAATGGATGGGAAATTGCAAATTCATTCCTGGGGTGGAGCCCATGTCCCTTATAGAGAGAGGTAGTCTGCAAAAATTGTCAAAACCTCACTTGCTGACCCTTTTTATCTTTCCCCTAGGGATAGAAAATTGGGTAAAATCTGGGTAAAACTGGCTAGGCTTGTAAGGGCTCTTGAGCTGTTAACCTAGTAATCTCCTATGAACCTATGAAAAAAAATCACACTTGTCTGTAAAGGATTGGAGCACTGTGGGATCATGTCTGATGCAGATTGCAATAAATGAGATCTGGGGACAGTGACATCAAGAAACTTATGAGAGAAAAGAGGAGCTTGAGCAGTGGAGAAATCTCTGTAGCAGAGAAGTTGCCTTTTCGGATCTGCTGCAAGGTCAGATTACCCATAATTCAAGGGAAATGGAGGAAAGAATAGAGGCTCACTCAAATATCACTTTTCTATAAACCTTTTCCATCTTGATCAGAACCCTGGGGCTTAGTCTAGTTGTAGATGACAACCCAAGTAGTAGCATCCTGCAATAAAATTGGCGCTGATGCACAACGAGCTATTGAAACTTCTGGTGAGGCTCCTTGAAGTGTCAAAATATGCCCATAATGTCAGGAACACCATCCTTATCCTCTGTGCGAGTAATGCCATGATTCCCTAGTCTTTATTAAATCAACCTGAAAAAATCCAAAAGGAAGAGATGCCCAAAAACAAAACCAATCAAACAAGCAGAAAAGGCACCCAGGAAGGACGACCAACACTCGAAGATGAAATAAAATACATTTATTAATCCAGTAACAGGCACAAATCCAAAATAACAAAAATAACAAAATGTTATTTTGGATTTGTGCATGTTGTTAGATTAATAAATGTGTTTTATTTCATCTTCGAGTGTCGGCCATCCTTCCTGGGTGCCTTTTCTACTGGTTTGCTTTATTAAAATCACACAAACCCTTAATGAGTTCACTGCGTTTTTGTCCATCCTATACAGACTTCATCGGATGAATTTCAGCCTCATTGCTTATCTTTTTATATGTGAACCCTCCAATAAAATTCACTATTAAATTATTCAATTACCCTATCTAGATAGTTAAACATCCCTATTGTGTTCAAACAATAAAAACATATAAAACGTAAACAAATATTTAAAAATCCTATAAAATGTGTATATAAATATATATATATATATATATATATATATATATATATATATATATATATATATATATAAAATGTGTGTGTGTGTGTGTGTGTGTGTATATATATATATATATATATATATATATATATATATATATATATATATGTTACAGCTTATATAAAATGTGCTCAGTTTCACAGTGTTTCAATGCATCATTCATAATCTAAGGAATAAAAAAATATTTTCCATAAACTCATTATTGCCTTGTTAATAACTCCATCTAGTGGAGAACAATCAAATTTTTCAGTGACGGCAAAGAACAGAAAAACTTTAAAACGAAAGGTTAACCATAGTAAGCACCCATTATGTATCATCCAAATCAAACTAAAAATTCATAAACTTTCTGATCACTAAATATGAACAGATTATATACCACATAGTCATAAATAATCTTAAAAATATCTTAAAACGTATATATATAACATAAAATATAACATATAAAAACATAAAATGTAACATATAAAAAAGATATTGTAGAGAGCAGAAACCCATAAAGGGATTTATAAAAAACGTAATAAGTGTGGATAGAAGATAAATATTGTTCCTTTTGTCATTCTATTATAGTTAATTTACTTTACTACAATCAGACCCTTACAATGGTGTGTGATAATTTTGCTGCCCTCATTTTTAATACAGGGGCTAAACAAATATTTTCATTTAGGCCAGGGTGTCTACCAGCATCAACGCTTATTTGCCAAAATAATTCCTTTTACTCTATCTTCATTTCCTATGGCCCTCCCCTGATATCCACTGGTATTTTCTCAATAACAAAACAAGAAAATTTCGCCCCTTTACAAGATGTAGTATGCTTATATAAAGCATTTTTCTCATTTAAAGTTTTGATATCATAATAATGTTCATATTTGCATCTCTTTAATTTACTCTCCATTTTTCCTATGTAAAATGCTTCACAACAGTCACACAGGACCAAATAAACCACCCCTGCAGTACTGCAGTTGCTAAAGGTCCTTCCCTGTATATTTCGGGTCTATATTAGAACATCAAAGTATCAACCCCTATTCAGCGAACACTGAAAATAGCAAAGCTGCAGAACACCGAATTTCTTCCTAGGAAAGGAATTCAGTTGGTCATTCCTGTGGCTTCGCTATGTTCAGCACTGTAGTGGAAAGGTACGGGTCGGGATCAGGTAAGTGTGCGATTGTGTGGTCGTGAGGCTTAGGGCGTGGGGTAGGTTAGTTAGGGTTAGGGTGCGGGTCAGGTAAGTGTGTGATTGTGTGGACGTGAGGGTTATGCAACCAGTGTATTGCATGTTTTTTTTTTATTTTTTATATTTATTCCCCTAACAGATTTGTTAGTTTTTCAATTGAATTGCACAGGTTATAGGTCACATTAAAGGTGGGAAAAGTTTTGAAATGATTTATTGTGGTCTCATTTTTTATATCACAAAAACCTGGCATTTTAACTGGGCTGTGTACACTTTTTATATTCACTGTATGTAGGGGCATTGAGCACATGCCTCACATTTAAATGTACATTTTCTTGTTTTGTCATCTTTGTTTTTTAGTAAATTATTGTGCTCCAGTAATTCTTTTAAATTTTGATGCTTCCTGTATATTATTTTGAGTGTTTATTCTACCAGAACACTCAAATCAGTTAACTCTATAAACCTTCCCCACTCTCTTTTAATGATCTCTTTTACCACTTGTGCATTTCCATTGAATTCCATAATAAACACCCTATTAAAAGTACTATCCGTTACCTCAGTTCATCTATCAGTTTCGTAAGCTTTTATCTCAGCATTCTTATTACCTAACAGGGGTGAAAATCTTTCCTTTCTTTCCTTAAAAGCCTCCATTTTAACTTCATCAATTAATCTGATGGGGTACCCTCTTTCCAAAAATAAATTTTCCAATGTCTTGCATTCTCTGTTAAAATCATCGTTATCCGAAATCATTCTACTTGCTCTAACATATTGGCCTTTAATTATACTTCTTTTTTGATATAAAGGATGGGCACTTCTGTAATGCAAATAAGAATTAGAGAATGTTTCCTTCCTGTATACCATGGATTTAAATCCAGTATTGGTCTTGTGGCTAGTAACATCAATATAATTAATTTTAATCATAGGTAATATTGTAAGTAAATTTCAAAAAGTCTGTAGTACTTTCAAGGTATTCCATAAACTCCTTTAATTTAATTTATTCTCAGTATCAACCCAGAATATACATATATCATCCAAAAATCTTTTGTAAAGGAAACAACAGGTCTTATATTTAGAATCCAAAATACATTGTTGTCCCCATAAGGCCAGTACAATGTTGGCATATGTGGGGGCACAATTGGCCCCCATAGCTATCCCTACAACCTGCTGGAAAAATTTACCTCCAAAGAAGATATAATTTTTTTAAACACTAATTTTATAAGTTCTAGACATATACAGAGGTCATTATAGTTATCTTTCCTTTTCTGAACTAGGGCTTCTTCAAACCACTCAAGACCCTTGTCATGCGGAATAACAGAAAAATAAATATTTTATATCTATTGTAACAAAAACATTTGTTCTCTAAATTGCTCTTGTCCAATATTTACTAAATAAATCCAATGAGTCTTTTAATTTTTTTTTCACTTCCCCATAGAACTTTTAATTTATAATCCAAATATTTGGCCAAGGGAGCTGTTTTTGATCCTTCTGCTGAAACTATAGGTCTTAAAGTTGACTCCATCATATCTTTGTGTACTTTCAGTATATCGCAGATAATAGGTATTTTAGGCTTATCGTTCCTTAAATAATTATGTTTCAAAATCTATAAAACCATCAATAAGTAAATCGCTCAGAGCTAAATCAATTTTCTTATGCAATACATTAATTTCATTTTTCGATACTCTAGTATATTTGTTTGTATCACCTTATAAATCCAACAATTTTGCTTCATATATAAATGTATCAATTAGGGTCTATATCACATCGTCGAACTTGTATAAGTTCGAATGATGTAATATCAGAATAGCAATTTTTTTCCCAGGGGAAAAAAATTGCTGCTCCCTGGCAAAAAAAAAAACACAAACCTTAAACTAAAACTAAAGTGGGGGACTTTGCCCCCCACACTCCCCGTACTTAAATATACAAACTCTGAGATTGCACCACAGTGAAGGAAATAGCAAAGCCCCGAAAATGGTCCACTGATTTTTTCCCCTGGGAAAAAAAATTATGTGCCGTGGCTTTGCTATCTTTGCATATTCAAACTTATACAAGTTCAACGATGTGATATAGACCCTATCAATTATTACTGTCCCCCACCCTTATCTGGTTTCATCACTCTTAATTTCTTGTAAGACCAAATAGCATCAAGTATTCTCCTTTCATCCTTGGTGAGGTTAAATCCACATCTTTTTTTTTTTTAGGAATAGTCTTTCTTAATTTCTTTTCTACCACATTCAAAGTTTTTTAATTGTGGGTGCAGGGGTGGATTAAATATACTTCTTTTTCTTATAATTTCCTCCTTCTTGTTGTTTTGAGTTTCACAAACATTACTTCTAAATTCAATTTTCGCACAAACAATTTAAGGTCTAAAATAAGTTTTGTAAGGTCACATTTCCTATTAGGTATAAATTTAAAACCTTTTAAAAACAAGTCAAAGTGTTCCATGGTTAATTCAATATTACTATAATTAAAAATGTTACAATTATTGCAGGAGTACTTATAATCATGCTTAATAATTTTGTCCTGGTACAAAATCAATTTCATCCCCTCCCCCGCCCTCTCTGTTGAAATACTGTTGTTTGTACTGGGGGGGATTTCTTTTCATTAATCTCTCCGATCTTCAGAGAGGGTGGTATTCTAAAGGGTCATTAATATTATTACAACTATCTCCACTTCTTTCATTGCAAGAATTATCTATGTGTTGCTCCCCGTTCCCTTCCCTATATTAATTTCTAAACTTATCATCACCATCTGTCTTGAAAGGTTTTGGCATAGGGTAACTTCTGTTCTCCCTATACTCTAACATATCCCTATCTAACTTTTTTTATTTTTTGATTAACAATAAGAGCACATTTCTCATCTATCCTATCTCTAATCCTATAATATTTCTCCTTCTCAGCATCAATTGTAAACAAAAGGATTTTAATAATATTAATAATATGCTGGTTCACTTCATCTGTTTATTGATATAAAGTGACCATATGCTTTTCATTTTGTTTAATAATAACTCTCACTACATCCATTCCACATCAATTAAATATTCCCAACAATTCCTTGTGAAATTCAGATTCTGCCTGTACATTATTTGAGTATTTCCAAATTCTCAATCCTTTTGGGACTATGCCTAGGTTAAGGCATTTTTTCAAATATTCGTTATCTATGTTTAAAGATTTGTACTTTGCCATCAACTAATATAATTTATGTATACTATTATTATAAGTGTCCAGTTCTTTATTGTTTTACTTTTGAATGTTATTTCCTTTAAAACTGAATTTCTGGACTAGTCAATCACTCAAGTCTATTTATTGTCATACATTAACATTATTGCAACAGTCACCTTGTTGTGTTCCTACTAGTGAGTTGTCAGTCATATGCTCATCCCTCACATCTCCAGTATCTCCTGAAAATAAAAAAATCCTTGGAATCCCAAAACTGTCCATTAAGCATCCATTCTTGGCTTTTGAGTGGCAATCCAGGTGCATTCCTCCATTATCTTGTTCGCTTCCTTCATCTCTCACGCTGTTCCCCTGTGATGTCATTTCCTGGTTGCCTCAGGCTGAAACCATAGCAACAAATGAAGCTAGTGAGTGTCCAATTGGAGTCAACGGGTCAACCAGCTGTGAAAATTGGCCTATCAATTTTTTGGTTTCCCCTATGTTGTCATTCTTCACTCTCTCAATTCCCAGTGAGGAATTGTTGCCATCCATGCCTCCAAAGTAACCACGAATACTGAACAAAAGCCAAAGGGAGGAAAAGTGCCAACCAAAACCTGAACAATAATATCCAAAACAAGCACTATCTGGAGCAAGCAGACAACAAAAAATAATAATAATAATAATGAAGACCAGTCTTTATTAAAATCACATAAATGCTTAACGAGTTCACTATGCTTTCGTCCCTTCTATACAGACTTCATCAGATGAATTTCAACCTCATTGCTCATGCTCTTTTTATATGTGAACCCTCCAATAAAATTCACTATTAAATTATTCAATAACCCTGTCTATGTAGTTAAATAAACATCTCTATTGTGTATAAACAAAAACATATAAAACATGTAAACAAATATTATAAAATTCTATAAAATATGTTGGCCGAAGGAGGAGAAGAGGCGGAAGTCATGGCTGAAGGCAGGAAGAGAGGAGAAAGGCCAGGACTGTGGTTGTGAGGGTCGGAACTTTGAATGTTGGCAGTATGACTGGTATAGTGACAGAGCTAGCTGATATGATGGACAGAAGGAAGGTTGGTATATTGTGTGTGCAAGAGACCAGATGGAAGGGGAGTAAGGCTAGGTGTATCGGAGGTGGGTTCAAATTGTTTTATCATGGTGTGGATGGGAGGAGAAATGGCGTAGGAGTTATTCTGAAGGAACAGTATGCTGAGAGTGTTTTGGAGGTGAAGAGAGTGTCAGATAGAGTAATGTTTATGAAGCTGGAAATTGATGGTGTAATGATGAATGTTGTTAGTGCGTATGCTCCACAAGTTGGGTGTGCAATGGATGAGAAAGAAAAATTTTGGAGTGAATTGGATGAAGTGGTGATGACTGTACCCAAGGGTGAGAGAGTGGTGATTGGAGCAGATTTCAATGGGCATGTTGGTGAAGGGAACAGAGGGGATGAGGAAGTGATGGGTAGGTATGGTGTTAAACAAAGGAATGCAGAAGGTCAGATGGTAGTGGATTTTGCGAAAAGGATGGACATGGCTGTGGTGAATACATATTTTAACAAGAGGGAGGAGCATAGGGTGACATACAAGAGTGGAGGAAGATGCACACAGATGGATTATATCTTATGTAGGAGGGCCAGTTTGAAGGAGACTGGAAACTGTAAAGTGGTGACCGGAGAAAGTGTAGTTAGGCAGCATAGGATAGTGGCTTGTAGGATGACGTTGGTTATCAAGAAGAGGAGGAGGAGTGAGAGGGCAGCACCAAGGATCAAGTGGTGGAAATTGAAAAAGGGTAATTGTGAGGTGGAGTTCAGGGATGAGTTAAGGCAGGCACTGGGTGGCAGTGAAGAGTTACCGAATAGCTGGGTAACTACAGCAGAGCTAGTAAGGGAGATGGCTAGAAAGGTGCTTGGTATCACATCTGGACAGAGGAAGGACGACAAGGAGACATAGTGGTGGAATGAGGAAGTACAGGAGAGTATACAGAGAAAGAGGTTGGCAAAGAAGAAGTGGGATTGTCAGAGAGATGAAGAAAGTAGACAGGAGTATAAGGAGATGAGGTGCATGGCAAAGAGAGAGGTGGCGAAGGCTAAGGATAAGGCATATGAAGAGTTGTATGAAAGGTTGGACACTAGGGAGGGAGAAAGGGACCTGTACCGATTGGCTAGACAGAGGGACCAAGCTAGGAAAGATGTGCAGCAGGTAAAGGTGATAAATGATAATGAGGGAAACATACCCACAAGCGAGGGGAGTGTGTTGAGGAGATGGAAAGAGTACTTTGAGGGGTTGATGAATGAAGAGAATGAGAGGGAGAGAAGGTTGGATGATGGTGGGATAGTGAATCATGAAGTACAATGGATTAGCAAAGAGGAAGTAAGGATAGCTATGAAGAGAATGAAGAATGGAAAGGCTGTTGGCCCAGATGACATACCTGTGGAAGCATGGAGGTGTTTAGGTGAAATGGCAGTTGAGTTTTTAACCAGATTGTTTAATGAAATCTTGGAAAGTGAGAGGATGCCTGAGGAATGGAGAAAAAGTATTTTGATACCGATTTTTAAGAATAAGGGTGATGTGCAGAGCTGTAGTAACTACAGAGGGATTAAATTGATCAGTCACAGCATGAAGTTATGGGAAAGAGTAGTGGAAGCAAGGCTAAGAAGGGACGTGATGATTAGTGATCAGCAGTATGGTTTCATGCCAGGAAAGAGCACTACAGATGCGATCTTTGCTCTGAGAGTGTTTATGGAGAAGTACAGAGAATGTCGGAAGGAGTTGCATTGTGTTTTTGTAGACTTAGAGAAAGCATATGACAGGGTGCCTAGAGAGGAGTTGTGGTATTGTATGAGGAAGTCAGGAGTGTCAGAAAAGTATGTAAGAGTGGTACAGGATATGTACGAGGGCAGTGTGACAGCGGTGAGGTCTGCGGTGGGAGTGACAGATGTTTTTATGGTGGAGGTGGGGTTACATCAAGGATCAGCTCTGAGCCCTTCCTTATTTGCAATGGTGATGGACAGGTTGACAGACGAGATCAGACAGGAGTCCCCGTGGACTATGATGTTTGCAGATGACATTGTGATCTGTAGTGAGAGTAGGGAACAGGTGGAGGAGACCCTGGAGAGATGGAGATATGCTCTAGAGAGAAGAGGAATGAAGGTCAGCAGGACTAAGACAGAATATATGTGTGTGAATGAGAGGGAGGATAGAGGAATGGTGAGGGTGCAAGGAGTAGAGGTGGTGAAGGTGGATGAGTTTAAATACTTGGGGTCAATAGTTCAGAGTAATGATGAATGTGGAAGAGAGGTAAAGAAGAGAGTACAGGCAGGATGGAGTGGGTGGAGAAGAGTGTCAAGAGTGATTTGTGACAGACGAGTACCTGTAAGAGTGAAAGGGAAGGTCTACAAGAGGGTAGTGAGACCAGCTATGTTATATGGGTTGGAGACAGTGGCATTGACAAAAAGGCAGGAGTTTGAGCTGGATGTGGCAGAATTAAAGATGTTAAGATTTGCACTGGGTGTGACGAGGGTGGACAGGATTAGGAATAAGTATATTAGAGGGTCAGCCCAGGTTTTAAGGTTTGGAGACAAAGCCAGAGAGGCACGATTACGTTGATTTGGACATGTGCTGAGGAGGGATGCTGAGTATATTGGGAAAAAGATGCTAAGGATGAAGCTACCAGGTAACAGGAAAGGAGGAAGGCCTAAGATAAGGTTTATGGATGTGGTGAGAGAGGACATGCAGGTGGTTGGTGTGACAGAGTAAGATGCAGAGGACAGGAAGAAATGGAAACAGGTGGTCTGCTGTGGCGACCCCTAATGAGAACAGCCGAAAGAAGATGATGATATATATATAATTATATATATATATATATATATATATATATATATATATATATATATATATATATATAGGTTTGCTATCATAAATTCGAAACTCAGAATAAAACGTTTCTGAATTTTCGAATTTAAACATCGGAAATGAACATTTCCGTATGTCCCTAATGTCGAAAACAGCTGTGTATTGTCGAAAATGTCGCTTGCGACATTTCCGACAATACACAGCACTCCCACCCGTCCCGTAACTCCCTACCTAAATAGCCTAAACTCACAGTTATGCCCCCCACACCCCCCATAACTTAATATTCCAACTCCGAGATTGCACTACAGTGAGGAAAGGGATGTATTTCCCTAACCGCACTGTACCGAGATCCCCTCACATGGGCGAACATTATAATTGCGAATGCACAGTCCATTCTCAATGATAACGTTCGCTCACATCACCTGCCGAACTATGAAGTATTCGAACATCTGTTGTTCGAATACTTCATAGCTGTGCAATTGCACGTCGGCATTGTGATAGTAAACCTATATATATATATATATATATATATATATATATATATATATATATATATATATATATATATATATATATATATATATATATATATATATATATATATATATATATATATATATATATATATATATATATATATATGTGTGTGTGTGTGTGTGTGTGTGTGTGTGTAAGAGAGTATACAAAATGTGCTCAGTTTCACAGTGTTTCAATACATCATCCATAATCTAAGGAATAAAAAATCTTTTAACAATCAATTTTTTTCTGTGATGGCAAAGAACAGAAAAACTTTAAAATGAAAGGTTAACCATAGTAAGTACCCATTATGTGTCATCGAAATCAAACTAAAAATTCATAAATTTTCTGATCGCTAAATATAAACAGATTATATACCACATAGTCATAAATAATCTTACAAATTTCTTAAAAACATGTATTTTATATATATATATATATATATATATATATATATATATATATATATATATATAATATATATATAAAATACATAAAATATAACTTACTGTAGAGAACAGAAACCTATAAAGTGATTTATAAAAAAAACATTGTAATAAGTGTGGACAGAAGCTAAATATTGTTTATTTTGTTATTCCATAAAAGTTAATTTACTTTATTCTATTCAGACCCTTACAATGGTGTGTTATAACTTTGCTGCCCTCATTTTTAATACAGGGGCTAAACAAATATTTTAATTTAGGCCAGGGTGTCTACCAGCATCAAGGCTTATTTACCAAAATAATTCCCTATACTCTATCTTCTTTTCCCATAGCCCTCCCCTGATATCCAATGGTATTTACTCAATAACAAAAAAAAAGAAAATGTTGCCCCTTCACAAGTTGTAGTATACTTATATAAAGCATTTTTCTCATTTAAAGTTATGATATAATAATGTTCATATATGCGTCTCTTTAATTTACGCTTTGTTTTCCCTACATAAAATGCCTAAACCACATAATCCAGCACATGCACGTCCCAGATGCTGCTGCCCTTGTGCCAGAGTCAGTATATTTAATTTTTCAGC